>NC_141142.1:34832883-34845668 GCF_053477565.2 Lygodium microphyllum | reverse complement strand
TGGCCATAGAGACATATGGGGAACCTTTAGTAAAGTCAAAGAAAAATGTTGGTGGAAAAACATATATCGGGACATAGCACATTTTGTTGAAACGTGTTATGTGTGTCATATGTATTCTATGGTCAAGCATCAAGATGGGTTACAACCAACTTATCCGTTGCCTATACATTATAGATGGGTTATTGATCTTGTAACCATGCCTACAGAAATATGAAATATGCGATATTTAGTGCTTGCAAGAGAGGATCTAACCAATCAAGTTGAAGGCAAAGCCTTAACAACCAAGACCACTCAAGCTATTTGTCATTTTTTGCTTGAAGAAGTATTTTGCAGATATGGCTATGTTAGCAAGGTAACCGCAAATAGAGGAGAATTGGATGTTGATGAGGCACACAACTTCTTTGCTCAATTGGGTATCCGGCTTCGACATCAGCCTACAATCTTGAAGGCAATGGAAAGAGTAAGAGAGGACGTCAACCTATTCTCAAAGCTCTAGCAAAGTCTTGTAGAGGAAAGATCAAAGAATGGCCTAAAATGCTACCTTTTGCATTATGGGTTGACTGGACTACTCACAATACAGTGATTGGCTATATGCCAGCTGAACTTATGCATGGACAACAACCAATAATGTCAATTGAAGAATCTATTCTCACATGGAGTTTTCTACCTTGGGAGGAAGGCATCAGTAGAGAAGAGTTGTTGACTTTGCGCATATGGTAGCTAGAAAGATGGCTGAAGATGTTCAAGCAGCTATTGAGAAGCTAAAGACAACAAGACTAAAGAACAAAAGAAGATTTGATTAGCGACATCGACTTCGGCCAAGAGCAATTCAAGAAAATGACCGGTTGCTTATCTATGACAATAGCCTAGGCAATCAATACAGTGCTTCTAGGAAGATGGTAAAGCGTTGGTTTGGCTCGTATGTGGTAAAGGTCATTCATGACAATGCCACATATTTATTGGCTAAATTGGATGGGACCAGCATAAAGATACTCGTAGTTGGAAAAAGAATCAAGCTCTTCAAACGAAGAGAAAGTTCAACATATGAGTTAGAAGACTTGAATATAATTCAAGAGCATGAAGACATAGAGGAAGAAGAAGAGGTAGAAGATGAAGACATTGACATGGCAGAAGATACTTCTTCTGACATTGCAAATCCATAAGACCTTGGCACATGCCAAAGGATATGCAGGTTAGGAGGGGATGGATGTCATGCCGCTACGCGCACGCCGTGTAAAAAAATCTAAAGTGTGGCTTTCTTATTGACTTAGAGAGCCAATGCCATTTTAGACATTAGTGTTAGTGTCCATGGTTCAAAATATTATATTTTTTTGAACAAGTTTTTAGCCAATTTTTTCTATTCTAGATATTATATCTTGTAAAAATCCATAAAACTATAGACAACTTCTAGATTAGGAAAGAATGTAGCTTTCAACCAATTTGAGAGGATTTTATGTAAAAAGAGAGATTGATGAAATCGTGTGATATGCGATCATTGTTTTCAGGCAATGAACAGCACTCCGAAGGGGGAGATGGAGTGATCTGGCAGAATTCTAGCCAAGTGTGCTAGTATTTTATCCCCCTTTCAGAGCCGATGGAAGCACCAGATTGGCGATCTAAGCAACATAGAGAAATGTATTATTTTATACACATTTTTGCCTATTAGAGTTATATCTTCTCATAATGCTAAAAGAAACTGACAGGCTTCATCTCTATTAGCATTCTTCTTCATTTTCTATTTCATTTTGGCATTATTCTTCTACGTCTTCAATTTTTTCGAACCCCTTCTCTTCTGTCTACTCCTCCCTGAATCTACCTTCACCTTGATGTCTCTTATCTTCAAGAACTTGGCTTGAAACCTTCAACCCTTCTCTTATCTCTACCATCTCCAGAGTCTAAGATCTTGAATCCCCATACATTCTTCTCTTGTCAAATCCCTATGGTGACCTTCAACCCTACGCGTTGCGACACCGATCATATACTTGCGCTTGTGGGTCACCTCAAGAACATCTTCAAGCATTCAAAGTTGAAGTAAGGCACTCTAGAACCGCTCAAAGTATTGCAATATAGGTTCATGATCTCTTTGTTACAGGAGATCCCACTGTTTGATAGCTTTTTCATGGAATTGAGGTGGAAGGAAATTTTGCAAAAATTTCTTTTGAAAGGCCTCCCAAATAGAGGAACAATCAACACTCTTGCGGACAATAGTTCACTATAATGATGCTCTATCTGCTAGATGGTTAGTGATGTATTTAAGTTTATCTTTTTCAGTATATTGCTCTTCATGAAAATAGTTGTCAAATTGACTGATGAAAGCAAGAATAATTTTGTCATCACGTTGCCCATTTAAAGTACGAAATTTGAAATTTCTTTTACTTATATTGGCATGTTTCTTGAGAGATTGTGCATCGAGTGTCGCATCAATCGTACGTCAAATAACATCTTCATGTTGCGCTCTGTCTTAATCAACAATGGATTTTTGAAGTGTAGCCAGTTATGCTTACAAATTTTGACGTGCTCTTCGTTCTTCTTAAAGTTGCATCATGATTAGATCCAATTTTTGCTCCATAGTCGGCCCTGGAAAATCACCTTCACCCATTAAATCATCCATATGATGATCCGACATCCTATGAAAATATAAAACAATCTCACACACTCAAAATCTCATTAGAAGGATGAGCTTAGCTCAAATTTGGGTTTACAAGGCTTGCTTTTATTTTTTTAATAAATTTTGCTTTTACAATCTTGCTTTTCTCGGATACGGCAATTGATAACGGTCTTCTTCCAAGCGAAAAAGCCTTCCGTATAGACTGCATGTGACAGCTTGCTTACTATGAATCAGCTCTACTAAGTTGTAGGTGGCAACATAGGCTTGTTGGAACTACGAAACTAGTTCGGGAGTTGCCACAGTGCGAACACCTGCCATGGAGGAGATTAGTTATTGAATTTGAAGTCTTAGTGTAAGCTTAAAGCTTTAAGCTTTTTAAAAAGTTTAATAATCTTGTGAATTTGTAGCAGGACGGCAGCATCTTCATGATGGAATCGGCGGTGATCAATACATCCTCCCATCGCAAATCGTTGAATTTGGGAGACTTAAGCTCCTTTTAAGCTTTTTAAGCTTATTAATTACACACTTCATAATTTTTTTCTATGGTTCTTTGTTACATAAAACAACTTACGAAGGATCTTCAGAGGTGGTCCTCCGCCTCCTGGGAGAGGTTCTTCGCAATCTAAGGATACAGCAAGGGGTTCTTCACCACCAGGAATACGCTTGTATTGTAGGTTCGTCGCGAGACAACCTACAAAGCTCGTTCGTTCCAGGAGCTGCGCCTTCGCACAAGATGGTATGCGATTGAAAGCCCTTGATCTTAGCTTCACTTTGATACCACTGGTGCATAGATCGGGTGTTGTATATGCGCATAGTGAATGCCGGAAGGTCCCCAAGAACAAAGAACTCGAATTTGCAGTATCTGATGGGAAGATGGTTCTTTCAACATGTACATGTGACTGATCTTCTTGCTCTTTTCCCTTCAGTTGAATCTCCAACCAGTTAGAGAAATTGGCATTGAGTGTGTCCATTGTGGCTCTCATTTGACACATTTCCTTCATCATCTCAGTATGATTTTCTGTGTTTGCTGCTATGCCTGCAAGTACAGCCTCTTGTCTTTCCAAAATAGCCTCATGTCTTTGATTATGCCTTGTCTCATGCCTACATAGAGTGTCATTAAGAGCAGTGAGGCTTCCAATGTCATAAGAATACTCCTCATAATATGTTCCAAGGTTGTTCTTAGTCCTTGGGTCTCGTGCATCCTTGATTTGTTGTTGGACATCTTCATTGGCCTTGATTTTTCCCCTATTCCCTGCCATGGTTATGTGGAGTCCCGTTAGACCACCTGTCACTATTCTGCCCGTGCCTTGAGCTAGGAAGCTCCAATTGACCCACTTTTTTGTTCAAGTCAAAGTCAAGGATGCCCTCTTCAAAATGAGCATAAGCATGTGCTCCCAGGTTTTATATAGAAAATTCTGTAATAGGAAAAGTAATACCGTATTGTGCAGTCTAGCACCCTATCTACACCTGAAGGAGGCCTATTTTGACCTATAAGTATCTTGTGGGATCCAACTAGAACTCCAAAACTGATCAAGGCCCTTAGTAGGACCCATGGGTACTCTGCAAGACCTGCACCTCAATTCCTGGGAATAGGTATACTTCTGTAAATGCTAGCAAATTGCTTATAGCACCCTGTGGGGGTCAAGAAAAGGGTTGCAAGGGGTCAACTTGTCAATGCATGAAAGGTCATCCCACATGGCATAATACATTTCCCAATCATCCAAATTCACTGTTTGCAACCTTATTCCAAAACTGAGCACGTCATAAACATCACTCAGCATAATTTTCCATGCATAGGCATCTTTCATATATTCCAAGCATCGTATTCACTTCCATTGACTGCATATGTATTTTCATGTCTACAAATACATCTTCAATAGTATTTTTCTATACATTTGCAGCCAATAATACATCTCATACATCAGTGTCAAGTCAATATCTTGGTTCTTCAAGAGGGTACTTGCACCTGCAAGCAACTTCGGGTTTTTTATCACCAAGAGGTGGGCAAAGTTTCCCCCGGGCCGGGTTGTGCACCCTTCAGGGTCTTTGATGGCAAGGGGGGAGGTCACCCCTCTTTTGTCTTGCCACCTCCCCTGGCATTAGGCTTTTTCTCACCTAGAATATACATGGCAAACATTTATTAATTAAACACCCAACATGAGATGCATTTGGAAGTAGGAATTAAGCCTTTTTATGAAAAGCATGGAATGGAAAATTGGGATCAAGGGTAGGGACTTAACAAGCAATGACTCTACTGACTTACCCTTATACAATGGATTTTTTTTAAACAAATTCAAGTGGCTCAGTCAAGAAACAACAACTAAATTGGTTAAGGTAAGCAGAAGAAATAATCCTCAATGAGTTTCAGCATGAATTTACCCATTCTCATGCAATGAAAGTGAGGCATAATGGCTGTGAAGTGTTGGCAGCAAACAAGCATCAAATCTACCTCCTAATGCCTACTTCAGCTCTAGCATCCTCTCAAGCAATTGGTTATGGCTCAGCAAGAGGATGAATTTAAAAGAATAAGAGTTCAAGGACCAAGTACCTTATGATGCTTGATGAATGTCATATGGAAACCATGGATAGTAAAACTGAAAGCATCTGTCACCATCTGAAGTAGTTATTCACAATGTAGTACCTTATGATGCCAGTAGTTGGATGCTTGTGAGAGTGATAAATGCTTGGAGCAGGGAAAAGCACTTTTGATGCTGTATCAACGTTTGAAAGTGTCAAAGAAATCCATGTGACAAAAGAAGTTGTTAGAGCATAACAAACTATTGCTCATGAAAGAGCTTCCTGCTATCTCAATGGTGGACAAACGGCTATTTTGAAACACTTTGAATGGCCAAGAAGTAAATATGATGCTATTGCTAGTCTGATCCTGGTTTCATGACTCAAATTATATAGCTTGCTTGTCTTCTCAATAAAATGATACCTTTTCAGGCTAATTCACTACATAGATAGTTGACTATAGAAGAGAAAGCCAATAAAATTAGCTCCTCTTGATGGAACAATTGAAAAGTCTACAACTATGGACTATCAAATCCTCATGCTTATGGTTCTCCCCTTCATAATTGCTTGATGTTTGTGACAATCTTCTTTACACAGCATGAGTGTTAATGTAATTTATTCAATGCTTTATAAAGATCAAAGAAACAATTGCCAATGCACCATCTAATATTTCTAGAGAATCTTCCTCAAACTACTTGGAGCTACTAGAGAACGTGTTTGATTTCGGCTTGCTTAGTGAATTTCTCACGTCTGTCTTGCTGGCAGTGCCTAGAGCTTTACTGAAAGAAATTGAGAAGAACTAGGCACTACAAGATCATGATGCTCATACGTCCAAGCTTGGCCAGCATATTATTGAGCTTCAGGATGAGATCAGGCAAAAAGAAGCTTCACAAAAGCAATTATAAGGTGAGGTGGAGAGTTTGAAAGTGGAAATGAAGGTGGCAATTGCAAAAGTTTCGTCCCACAAAGATTCTGAGTTAAGGAGATCATTAGATGAAGCTTCTGCAAGGAATGTTGAGCTATTGGAAAAGCACTTGAGTGCTAAAGATGAGGAGTAAGCTTTGTTGAAAGAGGAGCTGCAACCAATATCGACATAGCCAAAGCCGAAAAATTAACAACTCCACCCATGAAAATGCTACCAAGATCCCTGACAATAAGATCACTCTCACTAATGTCAAATGGAATCAAGCCATGCAGTGCAACAAGAACATAAGTCGAATTATTGAGAAGGATGCAACCGATGATCGATGATAGGCATAACTACTGGCCCTAATCACTACTATCTTCATTGAATTGTTGGCAATGAAGCTACAAAAGGAGAAAGAAGAGTTGCAAGAATCCACTACTCATATGCTTTGAAGCTAGAGCTTCAACACAAAGATTTGAACCTTCCTGACAACTTTTACTGCGACTGTTGGACGCACTCACTGCAACACCGATCTGAAGAAATGTCGAATGATGCTTGATTCGAACCTTCTGACACACAATGTTCACTACAACTGTTGGAGGCACTCACTACAGCACCAATTTGAAGAAATGTCGACAATGCCTAGATCCTACGAGAAGAAAATGAAAGCCCGCAATTCAAATGCTTTTTGCTATGCCTTACATAGACACCTTAAGCTCCTTGATTTGATCCTCCTAGTCTTGTTGAAAGAGACGTTGCTTGTTTTCAAACCAACTTACAGCATCCTGTACACTTAACCTCCCTGTAGTGAGGCCATTTTCAAGCACTGCTTGGAAAAAGGCTCAAAGAAGAAGAAAATGCATGTTCTCAAAAGGTAGAAGAAAAAATAGTCTCCTCTGAATCCTCTAAAACCCTTCTTTAACCAAGAACCCTAAAATTTATCTCAAAGTTAGTAACGAGCAACTAAATCTAGTTTTCCAGCCTCCAAACTTGATCCAAGACTCCATTAATGCTCCACACATGTCCTTATGGTCCAAAAATCCTTGGTAACTCCATTGTTGCTCCATGCCATGTTTGTACCAACGTACTTGTGGCTCTTAAATCTCTGAGACTAAAAAAACGATAACTAAATGGAACGTCGGCCAATTGGATTAAGAACCTATGCTCTAATACCAATTGTCAAGGAGAGGAGTGGAGTGGAGAGAGAGGGGAGAGAGAAGACTGTAGAAGAAAGAGAAGAGAAGCAAAAGAGAGAGAAAGAGAGTGATGTGGAGAGAGATTAGAAGAGAGAGAAAGACAAAAAAGGAAAGAAAGAAGCCATGAAAGCTAAAAAAAGGGAGAGAAGATGGAGACTTATTATAATCTAATGACCAAATGTCAAGTCTCTTGCATCTTATATACTGTCAATGTAGCATGTATATTTCCTCTATTATTTTATTCTCGTGTTTTTCCATATGTTCCCCGTCTCTTACACAAGGCCAATGGTAAGGATACTCTTGGATCATAGGCACCCAAATGTATTCCTCAACCCGTACACACCATTCCAGCTATCCCTTATGACATGCCTAATAAGTTTATAATCCTCAATCTATAGATAGAAGTAGGGCAATTGTAAAAATGCAATAAACCTTTGACAAATTATCTCGAAGGACTTGAGCACCTCTTGTAAATCCACATGTTAATCATTTATACTCTAATATAAAAAGCATCTTTAAGAAGGATTAGTTTGACAAAAATGCCAAACAAATAGACTTTTGACAAAAGCGACCTAGTACCACTTTGCTCGCTAAAAGAACATAAACATAAACTAAATTGAGGACTAGAATCCTTCCACATTTGCTCTACTACCAAAATGAGCAATATAGAACTCAAGACCTTAGATGGAATGAAAATCAGCTACTTCAGTGAAAGCTATATAAATAAATATTAGCCACCTAAACATTTGTTGCACACATTATTATTAAAGCCATCAAGATCAACCTCAAAGATGAAGATGTAGTACCAACAACACCATATGTAGGATCAAATTAATTGCAAAAAGAGAGCATGCCAAAAATGCTCTTATTAATGCTATTCGAAGTGGTCGTATCACGTCCAAAAACGCTTACGCGACTGCGCTGCATGGCGTCTGTGGTCTTACATTATGAGCTGCGTTAGCCTCTTACGTGACGTTTACCCTGCGCTTTTGCTGCCGTGTTTGCTACGTAAATATTGCCGCCCATAATGGATCTTGCCCCTCGTGTCAACCATCATGCACTCGTCTCAGCTTCCATCCGTCCTTCGCTTGATTTGTCTCAGCTAACAATGTATACAAACTGTTGACACCCCGTACCAGTCATGCATATGCAGGTGAAGAGACGAAAATGTTGTGGCATAACATCACATGTGAGGAAAAGAATAATACAAAAGACATGTTATAGCTTCCTACAGTTGATATCTTAGTCATGCTTAGTGGAGCATGAGACCAGCACATGTCTACATTTTAGTTCACTCAAGACCTACCAATGGCTCAAGTGGATGGTTCTTCTCTGCTCTAGTAATGATGCACACCTGTATGTGCTCCTAGCCAAAAGGAGTAAGTGTGCTCCTAGCCAAAAGGAGTAAGTGTGCCGATGGAGACAAGTCATGCTGATGCTCTTTCAATGTCATAAAGTTCACATCTTCTGGTGATCCAAAACTTGGATTGGTGTGTCCAATGCGAAGTTCATACCAGGACAAGTGACAGGATGTGTTTGTATGGTCCCGCATGAGGAGTCCCAAAAGGCATGTCAATGCTATAGTGGAGAAACCTTGGTGTCCCGACAACTATTCATGGAGCTTGTGTGACTTTAGAAGTTGCACGAAGGTACTTTCTTACTGAGGTGCATCCAGTGGAGTGCACACAATTAAAGTATCCATGGTGCATCCTAGGTATTCTTGTTTATTGTTTATTCACTTATGCTCTAATAGAGTGTATCAAAAGTGATCGTATCACAGGTTCAAAGTGCCCGCGACCTTGTTTATGGACACTCTTTATTCTTTATTTGGTAATTAACCAACCTATTTTGTGGTAGACCAACTCCTTTACTTTTACCTATAAAAGGAGGGACTATAGCTACAATCCATTGTCCATTTATATACTTGCAAATTCTTGGTGTGGAGAGAGGAAGCTTGTGGAGTGTGTGAGCCAATGCTCAACCATTGTATTCTGATCATAGTGGATTACTCTTCCCAATGACATCTTGTACACTATCTCATTCATCGCTCTTGTGTCTTTCATTATTCCATTGCATGTTTTGCTCTTCTTGCAAATCCAAGCTTTGATTGTCAATACTCTAACCATTGCACCCTAAACTTTGGCTATGACAGCCTGAACTTGCATCCACCATTGCAACAATCAAAACATGAGACAGGGCACCATACTCTACTAGGGAAGTGTAAAACCCTAATAATAGTTGAGACTGAGAGAATTCCTCTTATGTTCAACATACTCCCAAAAGTGGAGAGGTGGTGGGGAAAACATTCTTGCTTGAATGGACTTTCAAGTGGGCAACTAAGTGCAGTATAGGGAGACATGGCCTGCCCTCAAAAAAGGTGAGACATCTACATTGGTGCTGGGCACAACGTTTGGAGGTGGCAAGAGGGTTGCTTGAACAACTGCGTAGAGTCCAAAGGAAGAAATGAATGTAGGTGTCCTCAGAATAAAATATTCTTTAAGTAAATGAAATACGGTGGAATACAAATTTGTTGCATACACAGTAGAAGATGATAATGCTTATCAGCTTCTTGGCTTCTGCCATGATGGAAACCTGTGTGGATGCCGTGCAAGTAAGTACACATTATAATGCTCTTCCCATAACCAACTTTCAAAAATTCCACCAATGTAGACTCTACACATTTGCCTGCTGTGCCCAGGTTGACCTGGCACAGCCACTAGAGAAATTTTTAAGCAACCTTTACAGTGGAAGCAAGGCAACACATGTGCAAGGCAACTCCAGATCAAAAGGCAGATCCAGAGGCTGCCAATAATCTGCAATCAGTGGTGTACCTGGTTCATTTAAGTACCAAGGTAGTCTTGTAACTGCAAACAACAGAAGATTACCCAACTTTCCTTTTCCTCAACTGTACCATTTTGTCAAGCTCTTCAGCTCCTCCAACCTCCTCCAATTCCTGTGTGAGAGAAACAAGTCTGAAAACCTACCCAAAAAAGCAGACATAGACAAGCAATCATTCCAGTACTTGAATCATACCCTGGGTCCAAGAAAAAGGCCAAAGGGAACTCCCTTGAATTTGTCTGCATGATGAAGCTGTAAAACAGAGGATAACTTTAGTATCATGTCCTGAAACCCTCCTACCCCTGGATAAATTCCCAAAGTTTATCTGGATTGCCATCTGCAAAAATAAAATAAAAACTACACTTCCAAACACATATGCATATGTTGTAATTTATCAGGAGTGCCATCTGCAAAAATAAAGACTACTCTTCCAACCCAATACATGTTTTCTAAAGCAAGTACCTGGTGAGCAGCAGCAACCTTCTGGAGGTAGGGGACGTCTGCAATTGGCCCAACAGGGAATCTCCTATGGACAAGGCCATCATGCACAAACATGTAGGCAACCCCAAATACTGTGATCCCCAGTCCCTGCATTCATTACAAATGTCTTATAGTTCTGATTCAACCAGCCTCTATCAAACAGCTGCAAGCAGCATATAACTTACCGCCCCGAAGCAGAGACCAGGTACTAGGCCCTTGTGGAAGAAACCATAGGCCATCAGGGCAATGGCAGGTACAGCATTGATAATAGCAAAAATGTCATTCAACTCGAAGGGCCCATCCCTTGGAAGATGGTGAGACTGTTTCATCACAATAGAAGCCGTACCATCAATCAACATGTCAAAATTAGAAGTGATAATCAGGATTTCAAGGTCTGAGCTAACAAACTGCGTCTTACAAGATAGTTTTAAAAAGTAATTAACCTGCATGTCATTACTGACACCAAACAAGACAGTGGCCTACAGCCTCAAAAGTAAGTAATAATTTCCTGTAGATTGTGACTAAACTTGGATGCTCTGGAAGAAAATGATCTTTGTTGACATAGTATAAGATCAACCACAAACTGAAAGAAGCTCATAATCATACAATAAACAAATGCTACAGGGCAAAACCATCGATACCAAAAAGAACATGAACCATGTAATAGACAGCTCTTCTAAAACAGCCAGAGCCCCCACAGTCACACTTGTCGCACCCTCTATTGTCAGGCAGAAGTCAAGACTCAAATTAGGAAGAAAAATCATCAGCCTGCTTCATAGCAATTCATAGCTGCCCATAAAATGGAGCAACCATACACTAGAAAGGACACAGACACTGCAAAAATTGATATGGGAACATAAACAGTCCTGCCCTTGGAACCAAACGAATTGAACTGAAACCTCATGCCTATGAGTCCAACATCATGGCCCTCAGAGACAAAGAGCATAGATAAGCATGACATTAATAAACTGACATTAGCACTCTGTAGTTGACATGAACTGATTTTGCACAAGTAATCATGGAGAAAAGTTGTTAAATGTATCAAGTTAAATTAAATAGTCAGATCCCATTTCACCCCAACTATGAACAAAACAGGTAAATTCCTACAAATAGATGAGAGACAAACACGAATGTATGGGCATGAAGTTGTTACTTCCCTTAAAAGCACCAATAAACAGTGAATAATTTGACCGACAAAAGTAAATGTATGACAACGATACTGCTCTTCCTAAGAACACCTACAACACAGGTGACCAAGCCTATGTCAGCAATGGAAATTGATTCAGTCTACCACAATGTGGTGAGAGCCATTTGAAAGGAGAAAGGCTGGTTTCTCATCAGGTCATCAGCCAGGCAATGAAGACAAAAATATGCCTGGGCAGCATAATTTATGCTCCGATTTATTCCCCTATGAATTTTGAATATACCAACCTATGATAGGCTACTGAATGCAACAATGGTTGTGGATCTAGGTCAAACAGGCTTTAAGCAAACCATCTATAGATTGTACTAGCTGAAGAGGATTCACTTCATGCAGGATTGGAACTGAAAAAGCAGAACAGCGCTTCAAGTATATTTTGATCTTTGAAATAGTTGCCAACAATGTCAGAACTCAACAGTGCCCAAAGCCATACCTCATGCATGCTCCACAGAGAGTCATGCCATAGAGCTCGATGAGCCCAGCGAGCCCAAAACTCCATCCCAACCTGGCAAATGAAACACACTACAACATGGTAACCATGTAGTCCAATGGTAAAGCAATGTGTATCGTCAATGTAGTTTTTAATGCTTACCGAGGCACCAACAGCCAACGAAAAGGTCCCAAACATTTCAGTTACAGGCACTTCAGCACCCTGTACCTAATCACGAAAATCATTCCCTTGTAGAACATAATGATGAACTTTAAAAACTCGCTCATTACTCCACTATGTTAACAATGCTGAGCTAGCAAACTCAAAAATGGTGTCACGAAGGTTATTGCATTGCTATCTGACGGAACGCTCATTACATAGCGAAACCCGTGACTGATCGAGGACAATATACTATACATAGCCTAAGATAATGTAGTAATGAAAACGGTGGTTTAACTGAGACCACGAATTCAAACCTGTGTTTGCCAGGCGAACCGATAGTAGACTGCTCCTGCGGCTAGGAAGGTGATGCCAACAGTGGAAGCGATGGCGGCAAAGAGGTAAGCGGTCCGCTCTGCCTGTCTCTTCGAGGCCCTTTCCAGCCTATTCCT